>NW_025534241.1:5000-7500 GCF_020615455.1 Coregonus clupeaformis
AGAGACTGAGAGAATGAGAGACCGACAGACTGAGAGACTGGAGAGACGACAGACTGAGAGACCGACATACTGAGAGACTGACAGACTGACAGACAGAGAGACCCGACAGACCGAGGGACTGAGAGACGAGAGAACGAGAGACTGACAGACTGAGAGACTGACAGATTGAGAGACTGACAGACTGAGAGACCGACAGACTGAGAGAGACCCGACGAAAAGATGAAGAGACGACAGACAGAGACTGACAGACTGAGAGACCGACAGACTGAGAGACTGAGAAACTGACAGACTGAGAGACTGACATACTGAGAGACTGACAGACTGGAGAGACCGACAGACTGACAGACCAACCGACGACAGACTGGAGAGACTGGACAGACTGACAGACTGACAGACTGACAGACTGAGAGTACAACTAGTCATCTCTGTGTTCTTCATTCACTCCTCTCCTCTCCCCTCTCTCTCGTTCCTCTCCCCTCGCTCTCTCTCTGTCTCCCTCCCTCTCCTCTACCTCTCTCTCTGTCTCCCTCCCTTTCTTCTTCTTCCCTACCTCTCTCTCGTCTCCCTCCCTCTCTTCCTTCTTTCCTACCTCTCTCTCTGTCCTCCTCTCTTCCTTCTTCCCTACCTCTCTCTCTCCTCCCTTTCCTCCCCTCCTCTCCCCTCCCTCTCCCCTCGCTCTCTCTATGTCTCCCTCCCTCTCTTCCCTTCTTCCCTACCTCTCTCTCTCCTTCCTTTCCTCCCTCTCCCCCTACCTCTCTCTCTGTCTCCCTCCCTCTCTTCCTTCTTCCCTACCTCTCTCTCTGTCTCCTCCCTCTCGTTTCCCTCTCCCTCGCTCTCTCTCTGTCTCCCTCCCTCTCTTCCTTCTTCCTACCTCTCTCTCTGTCTCCCTCCCCTCTCGTCCTCTCCCCTACCTCTCTCTCTGTCTCCCTCCCTCTCTTCCTTCTTCCCTCCCTCTCTCTCTCTGTCTCCCTCCCTCTCTTCCTTCTTCCCTACCTCTCTCTCTCTGTCTCCCTCCCTCTCTTCCTTCTCCTCCTCTCTCCCCCCTCTCTCTGTCCCCTCCCTCTCCTTCTTCCTTCTCTCCCACCCCCTCCCTGTCCCCCCCTCTCTTCCTTCTTCCCTACCTCTCTCTCTGTCTCCCTCCTCTTCCTTCTTCCCTACCTCTCTCTCTGTCTCCCTCCCCTCTTCCTTCTTCCCTACCTCTCTCTCTGTCTCCCTCCCTCTCTTCCTTCTTCCCTACCTCTCTCTGTCTCCCTCCCTCTCTTCCTTCTTCCCTACCTCTCTCTCTCTGTCTCCCCCTCCCTCTCTTCCTTCTTCCCTACCTCTCTCTCCTCCCTTTGCCCCCTCCCTCTGTGTCTCTCTAGTCGTCTGAACAACAATGAGTTTACAGTGCTGGAGGCGACAGGGTTCTTTAAGAGGCTTCCTCAGCTTAAGAAGATGTAAGTAACTCAGCCAGTCAATGGTTTCAAGGGTTCATTCGGTTAAACACCAAGTTTACATCTCAGTCAAATATAAACCAAGGTGTATGTTGATTGTATGTTTTTTGTTTATTTTGTTTATTTTTTATAATTTTTTTTTTTAAATTTACAGGGTAAATCTAGCTTTAATATTGCAGATAGATTGTAACTTCCATCAATGTAATTGTCTGCATCACTTCTAATCCCCATATGTTTTAGTTTTTTTCGCAAATATATACACCTCTGGAAATAATTAAGAGACCACTGCATAATTGTCCGTTTCTCTGGTTTTACTATTTATAGGTATGTGTTTGGGTAAAATTAACATTTTTGTTTCATTCTATAAACTACTGACAACATTTCTCCCAAATTCAAAATATTAATATTGTCATTTAGAGCATTTATTTGCAGAAAATGACAACTGGTCAAAAATAACAAAAAAGATGCAGTGTTGTCAGACCTCGAATAATGCAAAGAAAATAAGATCATGTTCATTTTTAAAACAACCCAATACTAATGTTTTAACTTAGGACGAGTTCAGAAATCAATATTTGGTGGAATAACCCTGATTTTCAATCACAGCTTTCATGCGTCTTGGCATGCTCTCCACCAGTCTTTCACATTGACGTTGGGTGACTTTATGCCACTCCTGGCGCAGAAATTCAAGCAGCTCGGCTTTGTTTGATGGCTTGTGACCATCCATCTTCCTCTTGATCACATTCCAGAAGTTTTCAATGGGGTTCAGGTCTGGAGATTGGGCTGGCCATGACAGGGTCTTGATCTGGTGGTCCTCCATCCACACCTTGATTGACTTGGCTGTGTGGCATGGCGCATTGTCCTGCTGGAAAAACCAATCCTCAGAGTTGGGGAACAATGTCAGAGCGAAAGGAAGCACATTTTCTTCCAGGACAACCTTGTACGTGGCTTGATTCATGCGTCCTTCACAAAGACAAATCTGCCCGATTCCAGCCTTTGCTGAAGCACCCCCAGATCATCACCAATCCTCCACCAAATTTCACAGTGGGTGCGAGACGCTGTGGCTTGTA
>NW_025534241.1:12500-25000 GCF_020615455.1 Coregonus clupeaformis
CTATGCTCTAGGGGAGGACTGACTGTTTAGACCACTACACCACAGCAGCTCACTGTGCTCTAGGGGAGGACTGACTGACCACTACACCACGGCAGCTCACTGTGCTCTAGGGGAGGACTGACTGACCACTACACCACGGCAGCTCACTGTGCTCTAGGGGAGGACTGACTGTTTAGACCACTACACCACGGCAGCTCACTGTGCTCTAGGGGAGGACTGACTGACCACTACACCACGGCAGCTCACTGTGCTCTAGGGGAGGACTGACTGTTTAGACCACTACACCACGGCAGCTCACTATGCTCTAGGGGAGGACTGACTGACCACTACACCACGGCAGCTCACTATGCTCTAGGGGAGGACTGACTGTTTAGACCACTACACCACGGCAGCTCACTATGCTCTAGGGGAGGACTGACTGACCACTACACCACGGCAGCTCACTGTGCTCTAGGGGAGGACTGACTGACCACTACACCATGGCAGCTCACTGTGCTCTAGGGGAGGACTGACTGACCACTACACCACGGCAGCTCACTATGCTCTAGGGGAGGACTGACTGACCACTACACCACGGCAGCTCACTGTGCTCTAGGGGAGGACTGACTGACCACTACACCACGGCAGCTCACTGTGCTCTAGGGGAGGACTGACTGACCACTACACCACGGCAGCTCACTGTGCTCTAGGGGAGGACTGACTGTTTAGACCACTACACCACGGCAGCTCACTGTGCTCTAGGGGAGGACTGACTGACCACTACACCACGGCAGCTCACTGTGCTCTAGGGGAGGACTGACTATTTAGACCACTACACCACGGCAGCTCACTATGCTCTAGGGGAGGACTGACTGACCACTACACCACGGCAGCTAACTGTGCTCTAGGGGAGGACTGACTGTTTAGACCACTACACCACGGCAGCTCACTATGCTCTAGGGGAGGACTGACTGACCATTACACCACGGCAGCTCACTATGCTCTAGGGGAGGACTGACTGTTTAGACCACTACACCACGGCAGCTCACTGTGCTCTAGGGGAGGACTGACTGACCACTACACCACGGCAGCTCACTGTGCTCTAGGGGAGGACTGACTGTTTAGACCACTACACCACCGCAGCTCACTGTACTCTAGGGGAGGACTGACTGACCACTACACCACGGCAGCTCACTGTGCTCTAGGGGAGGACTGACTGACCACTACACCACGGCAGCTCACTGTGCTCTAGGGGAGGACTGACTGACCACTACACCACGGCAGCTCACTGTGCTCTAGGGGAGGACTGACTGTTTAGACCACTACACCACGGCAGCTCACTGTGCTCTAGGGGAGGACTGACTGACCACTACACCACGGCAGCTCACTATGCTCTAGGGGAGGACTGACTGACCACTACACCACGGCAGCTCACTATGCTCTAGGAGAGGACTGACTGACCACTACACCATGGCAGCTCACTGTGCTCTAGGGGAGGACTGACTGTTTAGACCACTACACCACGGCAGCTCACTGTGCTCTAGGGGAGGACTGACTGACCACTACACCACGGCAGCTCACTGTGCTCTAGGGGAGGACTGACTGTTTAGACCACTACACCACGGCAGCTCACTGTGCTCTAGGGGAGGACTGACTGACCACTACACCACGGCAGCTCACTGTGCTCTAGGGGAGGACTGACTGACCACTACACCACGGCAGCTCACTGTGCTCTAGGGGAGGACTGACTGTTTAGACCACTACACCACGGCAGCTCACTGTGCTCTAGGGGAGGACTGACTGACCACTACACCACGGCAGCTCACTGTGCTCTAGGGGAGGACTGACTGTTTAGACCACTACACCACGGCAGCTCACTGTGCTCTAGGGGAGGACTGACTGACCACTACACCACGGCAGCTCACTATGCTCTAGGGGAGGACTGACTGACCACTACACCACGGCAGCTCACTATGCTCAAGGGGAGGACTGACTGACCACTACACCACGGCAGCTCACTGTGCTCTAGGGGAGGACTGACTGTTTAGACCACTACACCACGGCAGCTCACTATGCTCTAGGGGGAGGACTGACTGACCACTACACCACGGCAGCTCACTGTGCTCTAGGGGAGGACTGACTGTTTAGACCACTACACCACGGCAGCTCACTGTGCTCTAGGGGAGGACTGACTGACCACTACACCACGGCAGCTCACTGTGCTCTAGGGGGAGGACTGACTGACCACTATACCACGGCAGCTCACTATGCTCTAGGGGAGGACTGACTGTGCTCTAGGGGAGGACTGACTGACCACTATACCACGGCAGCTCACTATGCTCTAGGGGAGGACTGACTGTTTAGACCACTACACCACGGCAGCTCACTGTGCTCTAGGGGAGGACTGACTGACCACTACACCACGGCAGCTCACTGTGCTCTAGGGGAGGACTGACTGTGCTCTAGGGGAGGACTGACTGTGCTCTAAGGGAGGACTGACTGTGCTCTAGGGGAGGACTGAGGGGACTTAATCTTAACCCCTCAAAATGAATACCTAAACTTAACCCTTTGACCAACTTCGACCAACTCCGTCGCCTTGTGGTTAGAGTGACCACCGTGAGATCGGAAGGTTGGGAGTTCGATCCCCGGCCGAGTCATACCAAAGACTGTAAAAATGGGACCCAATTTCGTCTCTGCACTCAGCATTAAGGAGATGGATTGGGGGTAATGCCCTGCTATATACTAGTGTGCTGTCCAGGGGGTGTCCTGGTACATCAAGCTGTCTCACTACAGAAACAGGAGATAGACTAGTGTCCTGACCAGGGGGTGTACTGTACATCAAGCTGTCTCACTACAGAAACAGGAGATGGACTAGTGTCCTGTCCAGGGGGTGTACTGTACATCAAGCTGTCTCACTACAGAAACAGGAGATAGACTAGTGTCCTTTCCAGGGGGTGTACTGGTACATCAAGCTGTCTCACTACAGAAACAGGAGATAGACTAGTGTCCTGTCCAGGGGGGTGTCCTGGTACATCAAGCTGTCTCACTACAGAAACAGGAGATAGACTAGTGTCCTGTCCAGGGGGTGTCCTGGTACATCAAGCTGTCTCACTACAGAAACAGGAGATAGACTAGTGTCCTGTCCAGGGGGTGTCCTGGTACATCAAGCTGTCTCACTACAGAAACAGGAGATAGACTAGTGTCCTGTCCAGGGGGTGTACTGTACATCAAGCTGTCTCACTACAGAAACAGGAGATAGACTAGTGTCCTGTCCAGGGGGTGTACTGGTACATCAAGCTGTCTCACTACAGAAACAGGAGATAGACTAGTGTCCTGACCAGGGGGTGTACTGGTACATCAAGCTGTCTCACTACAGAAACAGGAGATAGACTAGTGTCCTGTCCAGGGGGTGTCCTGGTACATCAAGCTGTCTCACTACAGAAACAGGAGATAGACTAGTGTCCTGTCCAGGGGGTGTCCTGGTACATCAAGCTGTCTCACTACAGAAACAGGAGATAGACTAGTGTCCTGTCCAGGGGGGTGTACTGTACATCAAGCTGTCTCACTACAGAAACAGGAGATAGACTAGTGTCCTGTCCAGGGGGTGTACTGGTACATCAAGCTGTCTCACTACAAAAACAGGAGATAGACTAGTGTCCTGACCAGGGGGTGTACTGGTACATCAAGCTGTCTCACTACAGAAACAGGAGATAGACTAGTGTCCTGTCCAGGGGGGTGTCCTGGTACATCAAGCTGTCTCACTACAGAAACAGGGAGATAGACTAGTGTCCTGTCCAGGGGGTGTCCTGGTACATCAAGCTGTCTCACTACAGAAACAGGAGATAGACTAGTGTCCTGTCAGGGGGTGTACTGTACATCAAGCTGTCTCACTACAGAAACAGGAGATAGACTAGTGTCCTGTCCAGGGGGTGTACTGGTACATCAAGCTGTCTCACTACAGAAACAGGAGATAGACTAGTGTCCTGTCCAGGGGTGTACTGTACATCAAGCTGTCTCACTACAGAAACAGGAGATAGACTAGTGTCCTGTCCAGGGGTGTACTGGTACATCAAGCTGTCTCACTACAGAAACAGGAGATAGACTAGTGTCCTGTCCAGGGGGTGTACTGTACATCAAGCTGTCTCACTACAGAAACAGGAGATAGACTAGTGTCCTGTCCAGGGGGTGTACTGGTACATCAAGCTGTCTCACTACAGAAACAGGAGATAGACTAGTGTCCTGTCCAGGGGGTGTACTGTACATCAAGCTGTCTCACTACAGAAACAGGAGATAGACTAGTGTCCTGTCCAGGGGGTGTACTGTACATCAAGCTGTCTCACTACAGAAACAGGAGATAGACTAGTGTGCTGTCCAGGGGGTGTCCTGGTACATCAAGCTGTCTCACTACAGAAACAGGAGATAGACTAGTGTCCTATCCAGGGGGTGTCCTGGTACATCAAGCTGTCTCACTACAGAAACAGGAGATAGACTAGTGTCCTGTCCAGGGGGTGTCCTGGTACATCAAGCTGTCTCACTACAGAAACAGGAGATAGACTAGTGTCCTGACCAGGGGGTGTACTGTACATCAAGCTGCCTCACTACAGAAACAGGAGATAGACTAGTGTCCTGTCCAGGGGGTGTACTGGTACATCAAGCTGTCTCACTACAGAAACAGGAGATAGACTAGTGTCCTGTCCAGGGGGTGTACTGGTACATCAAGCTGTCTCACTACAGAAACAGGAGATAGACTAGTGTCCTGTCCAGGGGGTGTACTGGTACATCAAGCTGTCTCACTACAGAAACAGGAGATAGACTAGTGTCCTGTCCAGGGGGTGTACTGGTACATCAAGCTGTCTCACTACAGAAACAGGAGATAGACTAGTGTCCTGTCCAGGGGGGTGTACTGGTACATCAAGCTGTCTCACTACAGAAACAGGAGATAGACTAGTGTCCTGTCCAGGGGTGTCCTGGTACATCAAGCTGTCTCACTACAGAAAGAGGAGATAGACTAGTGTCCTCTCCAGGGGGTGTCCTGGTACATCAAGCTGTCTCACTACAGAAACAGGGAGATAGACTAGTGTCCTGACCAGGGGGTGTACTGTACATCAAGCTGTCTCACTGCAGAAACAGGAGATGGACTAGTGTCTTGTCCAGGGGGTGTACTGGTACATCAAGCTGTCTCACTACAGAAACAGGAAATAGACTAGTGTCCTGTCCAGGGGGTGCACTGTACATCAAGTTGCCTCACTATAGAAACAGGAGATGGACTAGTGTCCTGTCCAGGGGGTGTACTGGTACATCAAGCTGTCTCACTACAGAAACAGGAGATAGACTAGTGTCCTGTCCAGGGGGTGTACTGGTACATCAAGCTGTCTCACTACAGAAACAGGAGATAGACTAGTGTCCTGTCCATGGGGTGTACTGGTACATAAAGCTGTCTCACTACAGAAACAGGAGATAGACTAGTGTCCTATCCAGGGGGTGTACTGGTACATCAAGCTGTCTCACTACAGAAACAGGAGATAGACTAGTGTCCTGTCCAGGGGGTGTACTGGTACATCAAGCTGTCTCACTACGGGTGTACTGGTACATCAAGCTGTCTCACTACAGAAACAGGAAATAGACTAGTGTCCTGTCCAGGGGGTGTACTGGTACATCAAGCTGTCTCACTGCAGAAACAGGAGATAGACTAGTGTCTTGTCCAGGGGTGTACTGGTACATCAAGCTGTCTCACTGCAGAAACAGGAGATAGACTAGTGTCCTGTCCAGGGGGTGCACTGTACATCAAGTTGCCTCACTATAGAAACAGGAGATGGACTAGTGTCCTGTCGAGGGGGTGTACTGGTACATCAAGCTGTCTCACTACAGAAACAGGAGATAGACTAGTGTCCTATCCAGGGGGTGTACTGGTACATCAAGCTGTCTCACTACAGAAACAGGAGATAGACTAGTGTCCTGTCCAGGGGGTGTACTGGTACATCAAGCTGTCTCACTACAGAAACAGGAGATAGACTAGTGTCCTATCCAGGGGGTGTACTGGTACATCAAGCTGTCTCACTACAGAAACAGGAGATAGACTAGTGTCCTGTCCAGGGGGTGCACTGTACATCAAGCTGTCTCACTATAGAAACAAGCTGTCTCTCGTTGCCTCCTGCTCCTATGAGCCATTCTGGCACACTACTTAATTAACTTTTTTAGTTGTTTCTGTTGTAACCACGCAGAGTTAATCCTGCAACCACACAGAGTTAATCCTGTAACCAAGCAGAGTTAATCCTGTAACCATGCAGAGTTAATCCTGTAACCATGCAGAGTTAATCCTGTAACCACGCAGAGTTAATCCTGTAACCATGCAGAGTTAATCCTGTAACCACACAGAGTTAATCCTGTAACCACGCAGAGTTAATCCTGTAACCACGCAGAGTTAATCCTGTGACCACGCAGAGTTAATCCTGTAACCACGCAGAGTTAATCCTGTAACCATGCAAAGTTAATCCTGTAACCACGCAGAGTTAATCCTGTAACCACGCAGAGTTAATCCTGTAACCACGCAGACTAAATCCTGTAACTACGCAGAGTTAATCCTGTAACCACGCAGAGTTAATCCTGTAACCACGCACAGTTAATCCTGTAACCACGCAGAGTTAATCCTGTAACCATGCAGAGTTAATCCTGTAGCCACACAGAGTTAATCCTGTAACCACGCAGAGTTAATCCTGTAACCATGCAGAGTTAATCCTGTAACCACACAGAGTTAATCCTGTAACCATGCAGAGTTAATCCTGTAACCATGCAGAGTTAATACTGTAACCACACAGCGTTAATCCTGTAACCACGCAGAGTTAATCCTGTAACCACGCAGAGTTAATCCTGTAACCACGCAGAGTTAATCCTGTGACCACGCAGAGTTAATCCTGTAACCACGCAGAGTTAATCCTGTAACCACGCAGAGTTAATCATGTAACCACGCAGAGTTAATCATAAAACCACGCAGAGTTAATCCTGTAACCACGCAGAGTTAATCCTGTAACCACGCAGAGTTAATCCTGTAACCATGTAGAGTTAATCCTGTAACCATGAAGTGTTAATCCTGTAACCACGCAGTGTTAATCCTGTAACCACATAGAGTTAATCCTGTAACCACACAGAGTTAATCCTGTAACCATGCAGAGGTAATCCTGTAACCACGCAGAGTTAATCCTGTAACCACGCAGAGTTAATCCTGTAACCATGCAGAGTTAATCCTGTAACCATGCAGAGTATTTCCTGTAACCATGCAGAGTTAATCCTGTAAAAATGCAGAGTTAATCCTGTAACCATGCAGAGTTAATCCTGTAACCACGCAGAGTTAATCATGTAACCACGCAGAGTTAATCCTGTAACCACGCAGAATTAATCCTGTGACCACGCATAGTTAATCATGTAACCACGCAGAGTTAATCCTGTAACCACGCACAGTTAATCCTGTAACCATGCAGAGTTAATCCTGTAACCATGCAGAGTATTTCCTGTAACCATGCAGAGTTAATCCTGTAACCACGCAGAGTTAATCCTGTAACCATGCAGAGTTAATCCTGTAACCACGCAGAGTTAATCCTGTAACCACGCAGAGTTAATCCTGTAACCATGCAGAGTTAATGCTGTAACCACGCAGGAGTTAATCCTGTAACCATGCAGAGTTAATCCTGTAACCATGCAGAGTTAATCCTGTAACCACGCAGAGTTAATCCTGTAACCATGCAGAGTTAATCCTGTAACCACACAGAGTTAATCCTGTAACCACGCAGAGTTAATCCTGCAACCACGCAGAGTTAATCCTGTGACCACGCAGAGTTAATCCTGTAACCACGCAGAGTTAATCCTGTAACCATGCAAAGTTAATCCTGTAACCACGCAGAGTTAATCCTGTAACCACGCAGAGTTAATCCTGTAACCACGCAGACTAAATCCTGTAACTACGCAGAGTTAATCCTGTAACCACGCAGAGTTAATCCTGTAACCACGCACAGTTAATCCTGTAACCACGCAGAGTTAATCCTGTAACCATGCAGAGTTAATCCTGTAGCCACGCAGAGTTAATCCTGTAACCACGCAGAGTTAATCCTGTAACCATGCAGAGTTAATCCTGTAACCACGCAGTGTTAATCCTGTAACCACGCAGTGTTAATCCTGTAACCATGCAGAGTTAATACTGTAACCACACAGCGTTAATCCTGTAACCCACGCAGAGTTAATCCTGTAACCACGCAGAGTTAATCCTGTAACCACGCAGAGTTAATCCTGTGACCACGCAGAGTTAATCCTGTAACCACGCAGAGTTAATCCTGTAACCACTCAGAGTTAATCATGTAACCACGCCAGAGTTAATCATAAAACCACGCAGAGTTAATCCTGTAACCACGCAGAGTTAATCCTGTAACCACGCAGAGTTAATCCTGTAACCATGTAGAGTTAATCCTGCTAACCATGAAGTGTTAATCCTGTAACCACGCAGTGTTAATCCTGTAACCACATAGAGTTAATCCTGTAACCACACAGAGTTAATCCTGTAACCATGCAGAGGTAATCCTGTAACCACGCAGAGTTAATCCTGTAACCACGCAGAGTTAATCCTGTAACCATGCAGAGTTAATCCTGTAACCATGCAGAGTATTTCCTGTAACCATGCAGAGTTAATCCTGTAAAAATGCAGAGTTAATCCTGTAACCATGCAGAGTTAATCCTGTAACCACGCAGAGTTAATCCTGTAACCACGCAGAGTTAATCCTGTAACCACGCAGAATTAATCCTGTGACCACGCATAGTTAATCATGTAACCACGCAGAGTTAATCCTGTAACCACGCACAGTTAATCCTGTAACCATGCAGAGTTAATCCTGTAACCATGCAGAGTATTTCCTGTAACCATGCAGAGTTAATCCTGTAACCACGCAGAGTTAATCCTGTAACCATGCAGAGTTAATCCTGTAACCACGCAGAGTTAATCCTGTAACCACGCAGAGTTAATCCTGTAACCATGCAGAGTTAATGCTGTAACCACGCAGAGTTAATCCTGTAACCATGCAGAGTTAATCCTGTAACCATGCAGAGTTAATCCTGTACCCATGCAGAGTTAATCCTGTAACCATGCAGAGTATTTCCTGTAACCATGCATAGTTAATCCTGTAACCACGCAGAGTTAATCCTGTAACCGTGCAGAGTTAATCCTGTAACCACGCAGAGTTAATCCCTGTAACCATGCAGAGTTAATCTCTGTAACTCCACGCAGAGTTAATCCTGTAACCACGTAGAGTTAATCCTGTAACCACGCAGAGTTAATCCAGAACCACGCAGAGTTAATCCTGTATCCACCCAGAGTTAATACTGTAACCACGCAGAGTTAATCCTGTAACCACGCAGAGTTAATCCTGTAACCACGCAGAGTTAATCCTGTAACCACGCAGAGTTAATCCTGTAACCATGCAGAGTTAATCATGTAACCACGCAGGAGTTAATCCTGTAACCACGCAGAGTTAATCCTGTAACCACGCAGAGTTAATCCTGTAACCACGCAGACTAAATCCTGTAACTATGCATAGTTAATCCCTGTAACCACGCAGAGTTAATCCTGTAACCACGCACAGTTAATCCTGTAACCACGCAGAGTTAATCCTGTAACCATGCAGAGTTAATCCTGTAACCACGCAGAGTTAATCCTGTAACCACGCAGAGTTAATCCTGTAACCACGCAGAGTTAATCCTGTAACCATGCAAAGTTAATCCTGTAACCACGCAGAGTTAATCATGTTACCACGCAGAGTTAATCATAAAACCACGCTTAATTAATCCTGTAACCACGCAGAGTTAATCCTGTAACCACGCAGAGTTAATCCTGTAACCATGTAGAGTTAATCCTGTAACCATGCAGAGTTAATCCTGTAACCACGCAGTGTTAATCCTGTAACCACACAGAGTTAATCCTGTAACCACGCAGAGTTAATCCTGTAACCATGCAGAGTTAATCCTGTAACCATGAAGAGTATTTCCTGTAACCATGCAGAGTTAATCCTGTAAAAATGCAGAGTTAATCCTGCCAACCATGCAGAGTTAATCCTGTAACCATGCAGAGTGAATCATGTAACCACGCAGAGTTAATCCTGTAACCACGCAGAATTAATCCTGTGACCACGCATAGTTAATCATGTAACCACGCAGAGTTAATCCTGTAACCACGCAGAGTTAATCCTGTAACCATGCAGAGTTAATCCTGTAACCATGCAGACTAAATCCTGTAACCACGCAGAATTAATCCTGTGACCACGCAGAGTTAATCCTGTAACCACTCAGATTTAATCCTGTAACCACGCAGAGTTAATCCTGTATCCACGCAGAGTTAATCCTGTAAGCATGCAGAGTTAATCCTGTAACAACACAGAGTTAATCCTGTAACCACGCAGAGTTAATCCTGTAACCATGCAGAGTTAATCCTGTAACCACGCAGAGTTAATCCTGTAACCACGCAGAGTTAATCCTGTAACCACTCAGATTTAATCCTGTAACCACGCAGAGTTAATCCTGTATCCACGCAGAGTTAATCCTGTAAGCATGCAGAGTTAATCCTGTAACCACGCAGAGTTAATCCTGTAACCACACAGAGTTAATCCTGTAACCACGCAGAGTTAATCCTGTAACCACGCAGAGTTAATCCTGTAACCACGCAGAGTTAATCCTGTAACAACGCAGAGTTAATCCTGTAACCATGCAGAGTTAATCCTGTAACCACGCAGAGTTAATCCTGTAACCACGCAGAGTTAATCCTGTAACCACGCAGAGTTAATCCTGTAACCACGCAGAGTTAATCCTGTAACCACGCAGAGTTAATCCTGTAACCACGCAGAGTTAATGGGTCAAAACATAGACGTTCATCCATAATACAGCAAATGACCACGTCAAACTAAGAGACCAGGTTACACATACAGACTAACCCCCATCCCAACCTAACCTAACCCCAAACAGGACATAGCAGGGCTTCACCTGTGAAACTAAGAGACCAGGTTACACAGACAGACTAACCCCATCCCAACCCTAACCCTAACCCCAAACAGGACGTAGCAGGGCTTCACCTGTGAAACTAAGAGACCAGGTTACACAGACAGACTAACCCCATCCCAACCCTAACCCTAACCCCAAACAGGACGAAGCAGGGCTTCATCTGTGAAACTAAGAGACCAGGTTACACAGACAGACTAACCCCCATCCCAACCCTAACCCTAACCCCAAACAGGACGTAGCAGGGCTTCACCTGTGACGACGGTACCTTAGTTATAAACCAGATTCAGTCAGGGTTAGAGTTTAGAAGCAGTTCTCTAGAACAGCCACCATTCTTTCTCATGAATATGTTATGTACATTCCTCCTCTGTTCTATTAGTTTACATGATCTTCTTTAAACATCATTCTTCCTCCCTCCCTCCCTCCCTCCCTCCTCCCTCCCTCCCTCCCTCCCTCCCCCTCCCTCCCTCCCTCCCTCCCTCCCTCCCTCCCTCCCTCCCTCCCTCCCTCCCTCCCTCCTCCTCCCTCCCTCCCTCCTCCTCCTCTCCCTCCTCTCTCCCTCCCTCCTCTCTCCCTCCCTCCTCTCTCCCTCCTCTCTCCCTCCCTCCTCTCTCCCTCCTCTCTCCCTCCCTCCCCCTCCCTCCCTCCTCCCCTTCCTCCCTCCTCCTCTCTCCCTCCCTCCTCTCTCCTCCCTCTCTCCCTCCCTCCCTCCCTCCCTCTCTCCCTCCTCCCTCCCTCCCTCCCTTTCTCCCTCCTCTCTCCCTCCTCTCTCCCTCTAGGTAATGATGAGAACAGTTGTAGTCCAGTGTTGAGGTGTCCTGCAGAGTGTAGCTGTCTGGATACGGTGGTCCGCTGTAGTAACAAGGACCTCAGCACCCTGCCTAAAGGACTGCCCAAGGACATCACAGAACTGTGAGACCTCATCTGTCTGTCTGTCTGTCTGTCTGTCTCGCTGTCTGTCTGTCTGTCTGTCTGTCTGTCTGATCTGTCTGTCTGTCTGACTGTCTGTCTGTCTGTCTGTCTGTCTGTCTGTCTGTCTGTCTGTCTGTCTGTCTCTGCAGTCTGATTATGTCTGTCTGTCTGTCTGTCTGTCTGTCTGTCTGTCTGTCTGGCTGGCTGTCTGACTGACTGTCTGACTGTCTGTCATATAAATAACTTCATCTCTTTTCTTCCTTCATTTCTCTTTCTTTCTCTCTCTTTTTCTCTCTCTTTCTCTCTCTCTTTCTCTCTCTATCTATCTATCTATCTATCTCTTTCTCTCTTTCTCTCTCTTTCTCTCTCTTTCTCTCTCTAGGTATCTGGATGGTAACCAGCTCACACAAGTTCCAGTGGAACTCTCCAATTACAAGCACTTAACACTCATGTAGGTGTCACACACACACACACACACACACACACACACACACACACCCACACACACCCACACACACACACACACCCACACACACACTAGTGTATGTCCAGAGTGCCTTGTTGTCTGCAGTCTGCCTGTAGAG
>NW_025534241.1:35000-37500 GCF_020615455.1 Coregonus clupeaformis
GGGGTTCCTCCTGCAGGTGGAGCTCTACCTGGCCACTGTACACCCGGTGCCCTCGGGATACGAGAGCGTGTCCGCCCTCATCTCTGTCTCACGGGAAGGCGTTGGAGTGGGCTAACGCCAGTGAGGAGAATGGACGCCAACACTGACCTACGCAGAGTTCTCTACGGGAGCGTCTAGTCCAGTTGAGACAGGGGAGGAGGGAGCGCACAGGCGTTGCTCTAGAGTACCGGACTCTAGCGGCTGATGCAGGGTGGAATGAGCGGGCCTATCGGCCATTTTCGAGCAACCTACGAGAAGGCGTTCAACGTGAGTTGGCCTGCAGGGATACCCATCTTACCTTCGACCAGTTGGTCGATATGTCCATCCGTCTGGACACCCTGCTGGCCACCCGTGGACGTCCCGAGGGAGTCCGTCCATTCCGCCCTCCGGCACCTCCGAGCCGAGCCCTTGGAGCTCGGGGGGTGCGTGCTAGAGAACGGAAGAGGAGGAGCCCGAGGGGCCTGTCTCCTGCACCAAGTGCGGTCGTGGAGGGCACACTGCGGCCAGGTGCTGGGGAGGGTTCTCCCGGGAGAAGACAACAGCCCGCACTGGGGGGCCTCCCGGTGAGTACGTCCCACTTACCCAGAGCTTTCTGTTGCGCACTTTTGTATCCTGTGTTTTCCACAGGTTGCACCTCATTCCCGCATAAGGCGTCGTAGATTCAGGCGCAGCGGTTTTGTTGATCGGAAGTTTTGTTTGAGTTAGGGATCCCTCTCCCACCTGTTCACAAACCTTTTCCCGTTCATGCCTTAGATAACCGTCCGTTGGGGTCGGGGGTTGATCAGGGAGATCACAGCGCCACTTAGGATGTGTGCGCAGGGGTCAGTGAGGAGACTATACAGCTGTATCTGATCGACTCTCCTGCGTACCCAGTGGTGCTGGGGATTCCCTGGTTAAGCACCCACAACTCTGCTATTTCGTGGCAACAGAGGCTCTCATGGGTGGTCTGCTCAGTGCAGGGCGATGTCTGGGTGTTTTCCGGGGGCGACTTTGGTGGAAAGTCCAAACCAAGTGCCCGCACTGCACATTCCACCTGAATATGGGGATTTAGCCTCGTGTTTAGCAAAACTAGGGCGACGCGAGTTGCCTCCTCATAGACAGGGGGATTGTGTGATTGATCTCCAGGCAGGAGCAGCGCTCCCACGGAGCCATGTGTATCCTTTGTCTCAAGAGGAGAGAAAAGCTATGGAGACTTACATAGCCGAATCTTTGAGACAGGGATACATTCGGCCCTCCCACTTCTCCCGCCTCCTCAGAGTTTCTTTTTGTGAAAAAGAAGGATGGAGGGGTTGCGCCCGTGCATTGATTACCGTGGTCTCAATCAGATTACTGTGAAATACAGTTATCCACTCCCTCTGATTGCGACCATTGACGGAGTCATTGCATGGGCGTGTTTTCGCCAAAACTGGATCTCAGGAGCGCGTATAACTTGGTGCGCATTAGAGGGTGACCGAATGGAAGACAGCGTTTAGTACCACGTCCCAGGTCATTTCGAATATCTCGTCATGCCATATGGGTTGATGAATGCTCCATCAGTCTTCCAATCCTTCAGTAGATGAGATTTTTGCGGGATATGCAGGGACAAGGGGTGGTCGTGTACATTGATGACATTCTGGTGTACTCGTCTACCGAGCCGAGCATATAACCCTGGTGCGTCGTGTATTGGAGGCTGTTGGAGCATGACCTATATGTCAAGGCAGAGAAATGTCTGTTTTTTCCAGGAGTCGGTCTCCTTTTTGGGTTATCGGTTGTCTCGCGTCAGGGGGTGAGAATGGAGTGTGGATCGTGTGTCCGCAGTGCGTAGTGCTTAAACCCCAACTACTGTAAAGAGGTGCAGCAGTTTTGGCTTTCGCGAATTACTACCGGAGGTTTATCCGGGGGTTTTGGACAGGTGGCAGCTCCCATCACGTCCCTTCTGAAGGGGGTCGGTGCGACTGCAGTGGTCAGCCGATGCGAGACGGGGCCTTTAGGAGACTGAAGGACCTGTTTACGTCGGCTCGGTGCTAGCGCATCCGGATGCATACCCTTTCAGGTCGAGGTAGACGCGTCTGAGGCTGGTATAGGCGTCTCTCTCAACGGTCCGGCCACGCCAGCTAAACTCCGCCCCTGTGCTTTTTACTCTTAGAAGCTCAGCCCGGCGGAGCGTAACTATGACGTTGGGGACAGGGAGCTGTTAGCTGTAGTTCAAGCCCTTAAGGTGTGGAGGCATTGGCTGGGGGCTCAACACCCTTTCCTCATTTTGACTGACCGCCGGAACCTGGAGTACATCCGGGCAGCGGGAGACTGAACTCGCCAGGCTCGATGGAGTATGTTTCTCACCAGGTTCGTATTTAAAATCACGTACATCCCTGGGTCCCAGAATGGTAAGGCAGATGCGCTGTCCCGGCGGTATGACACGGAGGAGAGGTCCGTTGAGCCCACTCCCATACTACCGGAGTCGTTCCTTGTGGCACCGGTGGTG